>NC_136071.1:856255657-856288157 GCF_964261635.1 Lissotriton helveticus | reverse complement strand
CTGCCACGCAGCAGGACCAAGGACAGAGGCGGGGAGGCCGCCATCCCCGAGCCCTCAGGGGCCCCGGATGGAGCTCCTGAACACAGACAAGCAAGGGGAGGCTCCCCGGGCACAACGGAACCCCTTCCCGGGCCCTTGGCAGTGCGGCAGGCTGGGAGACAGGGCCCAGGGCCGGAGCACCCGACCCGGGGCCCGGACCGGCCCCTGGACCCAGCCGGGGCTCCCAAGCCCGGAGGCGCATGGGACGCCTCCCCGGACCCATGGAGCCCGTCCTGGGCATTGAGCCATGCCGTTGGCCTGGAGATGGGAGCCCCGGACGCCCGGGGGAGGACTGCCCGGTACCTGTGGATCCCGTCCTGGGCACTTTGACATGCCGGCGGCCTGGAGGTGGGAGCCCCGGACGCCCGGGAGCGGGCTGCCCGGGACCCATGGAGCCCCTCCTGGACACTTTGACATGCCGTCGGCCTGGAGGAGGGTGCCCCGGACGCCCGGGGGAGGCCTGCCCGGGACCCGTGGAGCCCTTCCCGGGTACTTTGCCTATGCCGTTGGCCTCATGGAGATGGGTGCCCCGGACGCCCGGGGGGAGGACTGCCCGGTACCCGGCGAGCCCTTCCCGGGTACTTTGCAACGCCGTTGGCCTCCTGGAGATGGGTGCCCCGAACGCCCGGGGGAGGGCTGCCCGGGGCCCGTGGAGCCTGTCCTGGGCACTTTGACATGCCGTCGTCCTGGAGGTGGGAGCCCCGGACGCCCGGGGGAGGGCTGCCCGGGACCCATGGAGCCCTTCCCGGGTACTCTGCCATCCCGTTGGCCTCCTGGAGATGGGTGCCCCGGACGCCCGGGGGAGGTCTGTCCGGGGCCCATGGAGCCCGTCCTGGGCAGTGTGACATGCCGTCGGCCTGGAGGTGGGAGCCCCGGACGCCCGGGGGAGGGCTGCCCGGGACCCGTGGAGCCCTTCCCGGGTACTTTGCCATCCCGTTGGCCTCCTGGAGATGGGTGCCCCGGACGCCCGGGGGAGGTCTGTCTGGGACCCATGGAGCCCGTCCTGGGCAGTTTGACACGCCGTCGGCCTGGAGGTGGGAGCCCCGGATGCCCGGGGGAGGGTTGCCCAGGACCCATGAAGCCCTTCCCGGGTACTTTGGCTTCCCGTTGGCCTCCTGGAGATGGGTGCCCCGGACGCCCAGGGGAGGTCTGTCCGGGACACGTGGAGCCCGTCCTGGGCATTGAGCCATGCCGTTGGCCCGGAGAATGGAGCCCCGGATGCCCGGGGGAGGTGTTGCCCAGGCATATCTCATCTGGTCCCCCGGGCAGAGAACTGCCAGCCCGCGAGAAGTGTCCAGGCGTACCCTGTCCCTAATAATCCGGAGGAAAATTACCCCCCTTTCTTGTAATCCGTGCACTCGAGGGGACAGAGGGGACCCAAGGCGCGAAAGTACCCGACCTCCTGGAGACCTTGCTGGGATCGGGGAGGCATATGGTACCTCATCGGGACTTCCAGGGAACCCCGGCCATCTTGTCGCCCCATTGGAAAGCATTGCGTGCGACCAGATGGCCGAGCGGAAACGTGCGACCAGATGGCCGGGATCGAAAGGACTCCCAGCTCCCCATCCATCCCAAGCCTTCGCGGTAGGGTTCCTGAATGCCTGCCCACGAAAGGCAGGGCTCTTGGACCCCGGCTGGGCCTCAGTCGCAGGTTGGACCACCGGAGCTCTAGGGCCCGGACGACCTGGGGGAGGAATGCCCGGGACCCGTGGAGCCCGTCCTGGGTACTTTGACATGCCGTCGGCCTGGAGGTGGGTGCCCTGGACGCCCGGGGGAAGCTGCCCGGGACCCATGGAGCCCGTCCTGGGTACTTTGACATGCCGTCGGCCTGGAGGTGGGAGCCCCGGATGCCGAGGGGGGGGGTGGGAAGCTGCCCGGGACCCATGGAGCCCATCCTGGGCATTGAGCCATGCCGTTGGCCTGGAGATGTGAGCCCCGGATGCCCGGGGGAGGCCCGCCCGGGACCCGTGGAGCCCTTCTCGGGTACTTTGCCGATGCCGTTGGCCTCATGGAGATGGGTGCCCCGGACGCCCTGGGGGAGGTCTGCCCGGGACCCATGGAGCCCGTTCTGGGTACTTTGCCAATGCCGTTGGCCTCATGGAGATGGGTGCCACGGACGCCCGGGGGAGGTCTGCCCGGGACCCAAGAAGCCCGTCCTGGGTACTTTGCCATGCCGTTGGCCTCCTGGAGATGGGTGTCCCGGACGCCCGGGGGAGGACTGTCCCGGACTCATGGAGCCCGTCCTGGGCACTTTGACATGCCGTCGGCCTGGAGCACTCCCAACACCCACGGGAGGACCACCCTGAAAACCATGGAGCCCGACCCGGGCACTCTGCCATGCCGTCAGCCTGGATGGAGCCCCGGACGCCCGGGGGACGAATGCCCGGGACGCATGGAGCCCGTCCTGGGCACTTTTTCCATGCCGTCGGCCTGGAGCCCCCTGACACCCAGGGGAGGACCACCCTGAAAACCATGGAGCCCAACCCAGGCACTCTGCCATGCCGTCAGCCTGGATGGAGCCCCGGACGCCCGGGGGACGAATGCCCAGGACGCATGGAGCCCATCCTGGGCACTTTCCCATGCCAATGGCCTGGGGCGCCCCAACACCCAGGGGAGGACCACCCTGAAAACCATGGAGCCCGACTCGGGCACTCTGCCATGCCGTCAGCCCGGATGGAGCCCCGGACACCCGGGGGACGAAGGCCCGGGACGCATGGAGCCCGTCCTGGGCACTTTTCCATGCCATCGGCCTGGGGCGCCCCGACACCCAGGGGGAGACCACCCTGAAAACCATGGAGCCCGTCCCGGGCAATCTGCCATGCCGTCAGCCTGGATGGAGCCCCGGACGCCCGGGGGACGAAGGCCCGGGACGCATGGAGCCCGTCCCGGGCACTCTGCCATGCCGTCGGCCTGGATGGAGCCCCGGACGCCCGGGGGGCGACTGCCCAAGAGCCATGGAGCCCGTCCTGGGCAATTTGACATGCAGTTGGCCTGGAGGAAGGAAGCCCCGGGTGGCCTAGGGAGGTGTTGCCCAGGCATAGCCTATCTGGTCCCCATGGCAGAGAACCACCAGCCCTGGAGGGGTGTCCGGGCGTACCCTGCCCCTAGTAAACCGGAGGCAAATTACCCCCCTTTCTTGCAATCTGTGCACGCGAGGTGACAGAGGGGACCCAAGGCATGGGAGAACCCGACCTCATGGAGCCCTCTCTGGGATCCGGGAGGCGAATGGCACCTCATCGGGACTTCCAGGGAAGTTCGGCCATCTGGTCGCCCCATAGGAAAGCGATGCGGGCGACCAGATGCCCGAGGGTATCCGGGCGACCAGATGGCCGAGGGAATCTGGGCAATCAGATGGCCGGGCATGGAGGTGAAGCCGCCTGGACTCTCCCCCACCCCGTCCCTGTCCCGGGACGAATGCCCGGGACGCATGGAGCCCGTCCTGGGCACTTTTTCCATGCCGTCGGCCTGGAGCCCCCTGACACCCAGGGGAGGACCACCCTGAAAACCATGGAGCCCGACCCGGGCACTCTGCCATGCCGTCAGCCTGGATGGAGCCCCGGACGCCCGGGGGACGAATGCCCAGGACGCATGGAGCCCATCCTGGGCACTTTCCCATGCCGTTGGCCTGGGGCTCCCCAACACCCAGGGGAGGACCACCATGGAGCCCGACTCAGGCACTCTGCCATGCCGTCAGCCCGGATGGAGCCCCGGACGCCCGGGGGACGAAGGCCCGGGACGCATGGAGCCCGTCCGGGGCACTTTTCCATGCCATCGGCCTGGGGCGCCCCGACACCCAGGGGGAGACCACCCTGAAAACCATGGAGCCCGTCCGGGGCACTCTGCCATGCCGTCAGCCTGGATGGAGCCCCGGACACCCGGGGGACGAAGGCCCGGGACACATGGAGCCCACCCTGGGCACTTTCCCATGCCATCGGCCTGGGGCGCCCCAACACCCAGGGGAGGACCACCCTGAAAACCATGGAGCCCGACTCGGGCACTCTGCCATGCCGTCAGCCCGGATGGAGCCCCGGACGCCCGGGGGACGACGGCCCGGGACGCATGGAGCCCGTCCTGGGCACTTTTTCATGCCATCGGCCTGGGGCGCTCCGACACCCAGGGGGAGACCACCCTGAAAACCATGGAGCCCGTCCCGGGCACTCTACCATGCCGTCAGCGTGGATGGAGCCCCGGACGCCCGGGGGACGAAGGCCCGGGACGCATGGAGCCCGTCCCGGGCACTCTGCAATGCCGTCGGCCCTGCTGGAGCCCCGGACGCCCGGGGGACGAAGGCCCGGGACGCATGGAGCCCGTCCCGGGCACTCTGCCATGCCGTCGGCCTGGATGGAGCCCCGGATGCCCGGGGGACGACTGCCCAAGAGCCATGGAGCCCGTCCTGGGCAATTTGACATGCAGTTGGCCTGGAGGAAGGAAGCCCCGGGTGGCCTAGGGAGGTGTTGCCCAGGCATAGCCTATCTGATCCCCATGGCAGAGAACCACCAGCCCTGGAGGGGTGTCCGGGCGTACCCTGCCCCTAGTAATCCAGAGGGAAATTACCCCCCTTTCTTGTAATCTGTGCACGCGAGGTGACAGAGGGGACCCAAGGCGTGAAAGAACCCGACCTCATGGAGCCCTCGCTGGGATCCGGGAGGCAAATGGCACCTCATCGGGACTTCCAGGGAAGCCCGGCCATCTGGTCGCCCTATAGGAAAGCATTGGTCGCGACCAGATGGCCGAGGCGAGAGGGGCGACCAAATGGCCGGGACCGAAATGACGCCAATCTGCCGGCTCCGAGCCTCTGCGGGGGGGGCTCCAGCCTGCCCTTGCAGGGCTCCGGGCATGCAGGGCTCAGGGGCTCCGGGACTGCAGGGCTCCGGGGCTCCGGGGCTGCAGGGCTCTGGGGCTCCGGGGCTCCAGGGCTCGGGGACTGCAGGGCTCGGGCTGCAGGGCTCCGGGGCTCCGGGGCTCGGGGACTGCAGGGCTCGGGCTGCAGGGCTCCGGGGCTCCGTGGCTGCAGGTCTCCCGGGCTCCAACCAGGCCAGGGAGATCAGGGAGTCTGCCCAGGCACGAGGGACCCCTGTCCAGGGCACACGGACCCCTAGGACGCGCCCCCGTTTTCCACATTTTCTTTTTTTTTTTTTTCACTACGTGTAGTGTGCGTAGTGGCACTACGCCCAGCCCTAGTTATTTCTCATGAGGACGATTCTGGTGCAGGGAATGAATGGGGGTTGTTAATGCGATGCTTTCAGCAAGGCCACAATATGGTGTTAGAGCGTGAAGTGGTGCAAAAGCTATAACGTGTAAGGCTAATGTGCACGTACAAGAACGAAAGTATTTAGTAACATCATGCTAATCATAACATATCGATTATAAGTCACAACATATCGATTATAGGTATTGTTTAATGGAAAATCAATTCCGGTTCCTCAAACCCTCCTTTTAGCGTGATGTAGCTAAATGCAAAGTCAAGTAGTCAATCTTCAAAAATCTCTTCATTAATGGTCATTAGTTCATGTATCCCTTGTTGCAGCATTTGGTGTTTAGTAGGGACAGTGGTAGGCACGCAAAGCGTAGTGACTCGGGAAGCACAATAAGAGCAACATGCTGGACCACATTGTATCAGGACACAACAGGTAAAGATGACACCAGCTGCCCCGCCCAGGATCAATAACAATTTCCATCCCCAAGTGGACAAGAGTCCCCAGAACCAACCCGACAGTGACCAGGACCCGTTTTCGGTGTGCATTTCAGAAGCCATGCGATGCAGTTTCTGGATGGCCAGATGAACAGAGGGGGCGGAGTCAGGGATATATACACAGCAAGAACTGCCAATCACGCGACATGCTCCGCCCCGATCAGTCAAGATAACGTCTAAAACCATACGGTTTTGGAGCCCCACAAGTCTCGTCGCCTGAAGCTCCACAGTGAGGTTGGCTAGGATGTCAGTTGTTATGTTAATGACATTTTCCACTATTCTGGATAATCTCCTTATTTCCCTGCTATTAAATATGGGACCCCAGAACGGTGTCAAACCCTTGCTAAAATCCGTGAATGGCTGCAAAGAGGTGTCTGTTTGATCAACTTCGGTCATATCAAGTTGCCTGCGCTGTCTATTGGGTAATGCAGTGGAAACAGTGCTCACAGGGAGTGACCGTGCAGGGTGTAACTGATGTGTCTTGTGATAGTCAGATGGGGCTATGTATACAGGTAGGTAGAGGAAAGACAAATAACAACGTCCTGCCCAATTGCGTGGTAACCATGTATATGCATTCTCTTCACAGACAAAATACACATTGGGTGGAGTTATCAGAGGAGGGCTAATGCGTTTCTTCAGACGATAGGTGTAATTGCAGATACTATCTCCAACCTGTATTCGTCCCACCCCTTGCACACAGAATGCAGAAGAAACATTCAAAATAGGAATAGGTACAACACGGTCTCTGGTAACATTGCGTTCAATAAAAAGCTGGAAATATTGCGTGGCATTGAATTCTCTAAAATCATAACGTTCGTTCTGTAACCAGGTCTTGTTCATTGCTACCAAATACAGCTGTATACATGCCTGTGGGTCTATCCTTCCCTGTCCCCCGTTTCCTGTTTGGTTGAAACCATAGTGTGCGCCAACATAGTCTAAAATTATATTATGCTCATTAACATCGAAATCCCTGCGATGTTCACCCCAATATCGATATATGGCAGAGAACAATTTGTACCAGGCCTCGCAGCTGCCCAGATAGGACAAGGGTAGTGAGAGAAACAGATCATGATAGTGTACTGCAGATGGTAGAAGCCCACAAACCCAGCAATCAGTAGTGTTGGTGACACTGTGCGTCTGATGAAGCATTTCAACGAATACATTTTTAGCATATTTCTGATGGTGTCGTTCTTTGTGGGGTGCCAAAGTGAACAGCAAATGCTCAGAGGGTGCAGTAGTGGACGGTAGGAACTTCTGCAAAGGGTATTCATACTCTAAGTATACGAACAAGCCCATGAACACCGCTACAATAACAGCTATAACCACTACAAATGCTACTTTGACCTTCGTGCTCCATGTGGAAAACATTGGTTCATAGAAGGGTACGTGTCGTCGGGCAATTGGGAATTCTTCTTCTAAAACAATACGGCCAAAAGGGTACATTCCTAGCTAAAAGTCCAAAAGTAAGCCTAGTAGTCCATCCTGCCAGAGGGTTCTTCTTCCCTGTGTCCGTCAGAGTCTCACAGGCAGACTCCTAGCGTTCATCCCAAAGAAAACCAACAAGCAGTGGTCCGAATCTTCTCCGTTGCACAACCTAGGCCTTTTGCAGAGTTGAATCTTCTTTCTGAACAGAGCACAATATTCAAAGTTCCAGCTCTCAACGAGTTCAGTCCAGTGTCTTGCTCAGCACCTCAGACCAAGAAGCTAGCAAACCCTGTCTTATGCAATTGAGTCTTTCCCTATCTCCTGAGGATGGGGTCTGAGGCGCCGTATTTTGGCTTTCTTGGCCGCAGGTTGTATCGCACATTACCCGGCACTTCCTGATTGGAAAAAAATGTGTCAGGTACTTCCTGCACATGAGAACTTTCACTTGCCGGGGTACTGACAGCAGGATTCAAAGCTTATGCAGATTTAGTGGAGACCAAGTCATCTGGTCTCGCCTCTCCCTCCTCTAATCTTGTTTCGATCTCACAGGCGTCAGAAAAGGGTACGAATGCAGCGGCTCTCTCTGTTTCCTGCGTCAGAATTCCCCCTGGGCGTTGCTGATCATAAGGAAGCGGAAAAGGCAGCCTTTTTAGATGGGAGACGTGGATCCAGTGTTTTCTCCGGTCCACTTTAACCGCCGTCCGGGTAGCCAGGAGGATCTGTCTTGGCTCGGACCACCTTGGAGCCAAACTGGTGTCACGTTCAAATTTCTTCACCAATACCCACTGGCCGGGTTGCAATCGATGACCGGGGCCCTCTGGCAGCGGCTGCAGTACAGAAGTTACCTGCTGATGAACAGAACGAAGGTCTTTAGTCAAAGCATAGAGGTAATCAATCAACATAGGATATTCAATGTCTGCAAAGGATCGTGGTCTGGGTACCCCCCACACGTTAGCAGGCCTACCAAATATTATATCATACGGGGAGAGACCAGAACGAGAGTGTGGGGTAACACGTAATGACATGAGGGCTAAAGGTAAGGTGTCAGGCCATTTTAACCCAGTGCTTTCCTGTATCTTGGCCATTTTGAGCATAAGGATGCCGTTATATTTTTCCACTAGCCCTGCTGATTGCGGATGTCGGGCAGTGTGGAACTTTTGCTTAATGTGCAGACCCTCGCAGATATGCTTGACAAGGGCCCCATGGAAGTGGCCCCCATTGTCTGACCAGATCAAACGAGGCAATCCAAAGTGGGGCACAAACTCTTTTAAGAGGGCCTTTGCTGTGGCCATTGCAGTATTTTCCTTGGTGGGGTAGGCTTCAACCCATTTGCTAAAAGCACACACCACCACCAGGACATATTTCAGGTTATTGACGCGCTCCATATGAATGTAATCCATCTGGAGCACTTCAAAAGGCAATGTAGGAGGTGCAAAATTCCCACTTAAGACACTTTCCCCCTTTCCTGGATTGTGTTCGAAACAGACCATACAGTATTGGACCAAGCGGACAGCCGTCCTTTGGATATTAGGGCTGCTCCAAAGTGGGTCCAGGAGCCCGCAGATACCTTTTGCTCCAATGTGTGCAGGTCCGTGTGCCATGGTCACAACAGCCTGTACTAGTGCAAGGAGGGTAGACAACTAACACCTGAACGCATTGCTACCATTTCTAACATGTCTATACCTTGCACGCAGCGTGAAGTTCGTGCTTTTCTTGGCATTACCTCTTACTGTCGCCAATGGATACCTAACTTTTCCCTGCTCGCTAAGCCTCTGTTGCATCTGACTACTAAGGATGTGCATGAACCCCTACCCTGGACGGATGAATGTCAGCACTCTTTTGACTCTTTAAAAACTGCTTTGTGTTCCGCTCCTGTCTTGGGCACTCCTGACTATCGTAAACCTTTTGTACTATACGTACACGAGGTCGACGGTTGCTCACTTTCAGTGTTAACGCAGGACTTTGGTGGTAAGCAAAGACCATGCGCTTATTTGTCAGCCACATTGGATAATGTTGCAAGAGCACTTCCTAGCTGTCTGAGGGACACAGCAGCTGTTGCGGTGGCAATCCGGCAGTCGGAAGGGCTCGTTTTGAATTCTAATTTGACCGTAATGGTGCCGCACGCAGTGGACAAATTACTAAATAAAACCAAAACGCAACACCTTACAAGTGCACGTCTCACTGGATACGAACTGACATTGTTTGCACCACATATCACGATTACTCGATGTGCAACATTAAACCCTGCCACATTGCTACCACTCCCTATGAGTGAACATAATACAGATCTCCATGACTGCATTTATCGCACTGAAGAAGAAACTAAAGGCAGAGTTGACCTTACTGACACCCCTTTAGATGTCCCTCAAGGGGAGTTATATGTGGATGGGTCTTGTTTTAAACTAGCAGATGGGACAACAACAACAGCTGCATATGCAATTACGACTTTGAAGACAGTTGTCGAAACATTCCGAATACCTCACTAGTCAGCTCAGGCTGCCGAACTTATGGCCCTGTTGCGAGCCTGTGAGTTGAGTGAGGGCTTGGAAGTCAACATTTACACGGACAGTCAATACGCCTTTGGCGTAGCCCATAGTTTCGGGCGGTTGTGGAGGGAGTGGGGTTTCCTTACTTCCCATGGCCAGAAAATACAGAACGGCCCCTTGATCTTGCGGCTGTTAGACGCCCTCACCCTACCCAAAAAGGTAGCTATCATCAAATGCAGCGCACACAAAGCAATAGTGGATGAGGTGGGGGAGGGAAATGCTTTCGCAGATCAGGTGGCCAAACAGACAGCACAAACTCCGATGTGCACTATGTTTGTCAACTCCTCTGCAAGATGGGTGGAGGATTCTGAATTATTTGATAATACTATGGAAAGTGTGAGAGAGTTGCAGAAAGAGGCCACCCCTGCAGAATTAGAGAGATGGGAAACGGAGGTAGGAAGACTGGATGAAAATAATTGTTGGATTGATTTGACAGAAAGGCGGAGTCGCCAACTGAGGTACCGAAAATTCTCTACCGCCTCCCAACTATAGTCACAGTAAACCCCAATTACCAATAATTAGTCAGTCGGCAGTGTAGAAGGTCCAAGCATTTATTATGACAAACAAAACTCTGCCAGAGGAGCTTCCTGCGACCTAACCCCACGAGGTCCGCCAAGAAGACTGCTGGCACACTGTCAGTCCATCACATATATACAGTTGCATTGGCATCATCATATCCCAACATGGAAAAGTACAAATTGGTACAAGCTGGCACTGACAGAAAGGAAAGCCCATATATGGCACACAATGCGCTCCTGGCTTCGCTCATCCTAGATTTAGCAAGGTCGAACGGGTGACTCCCTTCTGCCGTCTCCGAGACAGTCCGCCCCGCACCCCTCCCGTAATGTCCTTATCGGTCCTTCTCTGCTACCTATAACCTTGGCAGGCCTAACGAGCTGAAACAGCAGCTTTTAGCAACAGTTGGGTTATTTCTCATGAGGACGATTCTGGTGCAGGGAATGAATGGGGGTTGTTAATGCGATGCTTTCAGCAAGGCCACAATATGGTGTTAGAGCGTGAAGTGGTGCAAAAGCTATAACGTGTAAGGCTAATGTGCACGTACAAGAACGAAAGTATTTAGTAACATCATGCTAATCATAACATATCGATTACAAGTCACAACATATCGATTATAGGTATTGTTTAATGGAAAATCAATTCCGGTTCCTCACAAGGGATGCCTCTCAATCAGAGAGGCGGCAGGAGGGCAAGGCAAATCCATCCACCAGCACCTGCACTCCGAGTCGTAGACGTGCTCCCGCTCTTGGCTTCACGTTGTGGGGGTAATCAATGTCCGGAGCTCAATGTGTCCAACAGTCACCACCTGACACACTCCTCAGGGCCAAATATATCTGCCCCGTATCACGTTCCTGTCGAGCTACCTGCCCTCAAGCGTCCGGAACTGGCAACCCACCAGCTCCGGCGTGAGGGCGGCCGGCGCTCCGATTCGGCGTCAGGCCCAGCGCCACGAGGGAAGCCGGGGGCTCCATTACCTCCTCTCCAGCGCCGCCAGGGGAGTCGCGACCTCTCGCCTCCGGGCACGACCGCTACCTTCCCCCAGTCCGCCGGCTCAGACACTCCAGGACACCGCTCTCCACTTCTGCTCTCTCCCGGCCGTCCCTGGGTCCCGCTGAACTCCGCTGCTGTCCTCGCGTGGCAATGGGGCAGAAAAGTACTCAAGCCCGGTCGGGAAGCTGGTCCCAGCAGAGCTCCTCATGCAACAAGGCCCGCCTCGCAGCAGGAAGGCTTCCGCTCAGCCCTGGGGGATAAAAGCAGGATCGAGTCTGCCACAGACTCTCCGGGGCCAGAATCTGTCGACATTTTTAATTGGGGACTAGTCTACGATAAGGATAGTTAACAGGATAGTGTGTGAAGCGAGGAAGCCCTCAGACTAGGCAGCCATCGCCGTCGCGAGCTAGCTCCGCCCCCCGATTGAATGTTAATGTTAAAAGACACAAACATATTAGCACCGTCAGGGCATGTGAAAAGTGCGTCCCTTATTAAACAGTTTCTGTTTTTCTTTAGCATGGCAGCATGGCCATTAAAAAAAAGCATGATGATGCAGTCGCTGTTTTGTTTTGTAGGCATGTGCTTGTGTCCAACATGCGCTTATGCGCCTACAAAATGATGTGGATGTCGATTGTCTTTTTATTTACCGATTTTAAATGGATCAGCACATTTTAAAAAAGGAATGTGAAACTTCTGATTTAAAATGCAGTGTGGTAGCACTAACAAAAAAAAGAAGGCAGAACGGGGTTGTGGGAGTGGATTGGAGGAGAGGGTGGCAGAGCAACAGGGAGGGACTGGGGAGAATCAACACAGTGGGTGTGGAGAGAAGCAACACCAGCGAAAGAGAGAAATGTTCACTGAGGGAGGGGAGAAGCACACAGTTGCGAGAGAGAGCAACGTGGAGAAGGGGGAGAGGATATACCGGGGGAGATAGTTGGAAAACACATGCATACTCCTGGAGTGCTTAACCCCTTCGCTGCATGGGTAATTACCCCACGGTGTGGGGGGGGTCCGCGGCGCTGCGGTGCTCGTGACGAGCCCAGCTCGTCATGAGTCACAGTGGAGCTGTGCTCATGATGAGCTGGGCTCGTCACAACCTCGCCCACTGATTAATTCTCCCGCACAGGCGGGGAATCAATTGCGCGCAGCCGTTATAACGAGCCCAGATCGTCATGAGCATAGCTCCACTGTGACTCATGACAAGCTGGGCTCGTCATGAGCACCGAAGGAGTTAAACAAAAAGAAAACAAGTAGCTTCCTAAAAGCAAGCAGTGGAATCATAGAAGCTAGCCAAGCAAAGAGATGATAAAGAGGCTATACTGCATGGGAGGAACAAACACAAGATTGACACACTGGTACACAAAGAAGAAGTAGGTAAATGAGAGTGACAGTAAAACCAACCAGTGGTAAGCAATGAACGGGCTGCAAGCTCCTGTAAGTTCTTGGTAAGTCCAGACTGTCTGGTAGGTTTGACTTAAGCATGAGGTCAGCCTCCTTTTGTCTTTTAGGTATTTGATATAGCGGAGAAGTAGAAGTAGCTCCAAGAACCTGTTTAGTACTCTATAGGGAATGTTTCTTTCTTGCGATGGAACGTATAGACAAGAATGGTGTAAAGAGAACAGTATGGTGTGTGGGGCCTGTTTGGGTCAGGATTATAGAAAGCATGATCTTATGGAAAGGGAGAAAGGTGGGGAATGAAAACATGTTACAGAGACAAGGCAAGATAGTGCACTGTGCAGCTATTTTTTGCATGTTCACATTGCACATACATATAATTAGGGATGAGCGAAACTCGCATGATGCTGTGTAGTGTAATCATGTGGAATTACATCAGAATTCAGCAAGACTACACAGAATCATGCAAGAAGAGTAATTCTGCATTTAGTACTATTTCTTAGACCCTCACGTTCAAAATGGTAGCAAGGATGCATTTTTGCACTGGGAAATATCGATAAATGCAGTAGAACACAATTAGCGCGTGCGAGCAGTCATTCTGGCCTACTAAATGTGCTCTTGGGGTAGGATTTTTCCCTAATTCATTTCTGGCATTTAGCTCTATTTTCTCAGTGTGAAATCCAAAATGGATGCGAGTATGCATTTTTGTGCTAAGAAATTGCGCTAAATGCAGCAGAATACAATTAGTGAGCATAAGCAGCCGTTCATGCTCTTTGAATGTGCTCTTGCAGTAGGATCCCCCCCGATTATCAAGCAAGAGTAATTGCGTAATTATCTTACTGTTACATCAAAGAGTAATGCTGAATTTCTGAAATTAGTCCGATTACTTGAAATTCCAACACAGGCCTACTAATAATGTGACACAATGAAAAGAATTTGTCCGCATTACGTAATCGGTATATAGACACGTAAAGATCTGAAAGCCACAACACCTTGTGGGTTAGGAAAGGCTGTGGCTACATTGGCTTTGTACACAGTTGTACAATGGGCAGAACTGAAACTTTGTGGTTTGGGATATTACAGGGGAGTAGTGTCTGTGGGGATTCTGTGGGAGCTCAATTGGGCCAGGGCTGTTGATGGTGATATATTGGTGTGGGGTTTCCACAGATACACTGATCACAGTTTGCTGTACGGTACTCTTTGAAGCACTGACGATGAGGATAATCTACACTCCATGCTGCTAGTAGAACTCAATACTACCTGACTGGTAGTACCAGGGCAACATCCTCCCCCACCCGCATTCTCATTTCCTTGGCTGACAACGACCTACATGATCACACTTCCTGCAGAGAACTTCAAACAAGAGGTTGAGTTGTTGGTGTACGTGTATGCTTCTGCAGTAAAAAAATCGAAAGCTTAACATCAATGGAGTCTTTCAGAGAACTAATTGTAATAGAAATGACGCACAAGGGTGATTTGGGAACAACGTTACTAAAAGGCAATTAAGGGAACGTGATTGCTAGCCACAACTGGATTGCATTTGCCTGTCCTGCTCTGCCTTTGACAAAGCGCCTAAGGCATGATAAAGGCATATTGTGACTATGAACATTGTGACGCCTATGGATTGTTGCATACCAGACCACATGTGGCAGTAAGCCACGTGACTTTCTCTATGCGGCAGGTTATGTCAATACGCATGCGGTCATGTATAGCTTGGCAGGCATTGTGTGGATTGGTGATAATTGCCAATGTGAAGGTAAAAGAAAATATAAGTGCGATGGGAAACATAACGGAAGTGGATTAGTATGATAAAGACATAAATGGGAGATAGTGGATCTCCCGGCAAGTTACATAGTAGTTTCCAAGAAGGGAAATGTGGCGCACAAAGAGGCATCATTTATGCAGGATTTACAGAGTGGGATTGTAGCACGTTGTGGTTGAAGGTGGAAAACAATTGAGGAAGCATAGGGTAGAGAAATTGGCAAGCAAGGAGAAGATGGTGCAAATTGGTATGGTAAATATGGGTGCCTGGGAAGGGGGTGTTGTAATGCTGCTTTGGCTTGTATGTTGGAGGGGTAATATATTACAGTGGAATGTCATGATTTCTGTTGGTATTCTATGAATAAGCAGTTGGACCAGGGTGTTTGGTTGTGCAGCCTCTGCGGGGTTACTACTAATGAACTGAATATGCAAAGACAGGTTTTCTATGGACTCCGCTTTGAAACATTAACCCTTTTCAGTTTTGCTGGAGGAGGTTCAAGATACAGTTCCATTGTAATTTATGACATTAAAAATGACGGTTTAACAGATAAAGTGGAACATCATAGTTTGTGACTCACAAAGAGTGTCCAAAGGATTGTGTCATACATTGTCAACTTAGCCTAGAACACTGGTGTGGATTTGAAAGGTTGATCTCTGCACTACTTATTCTGAAGATACAGCTCATGTAAAGTGCTCTTCCACCATATATGCCTTATACAAAACCACAAATATATAAATAAGTAAACCTACCATGCCATAGACAGTTATGGTAACAGGCAATGCATAGATACAAAATTAACAAATGCATTGAAAAATAAGTACTTAAATCTCACATAATACTCAGTTAATTTACCATCAACACAGCTAGGTTACACATGGAGAGTTTATGGTTCAACCAACACAAAACAAAGATTGTTTTGAAACATTGCAAAAAAGGGTTAAGAGAGAGTAAGAGTCAGAGAGAGTAAAAGGGTACTTTATATGGCAGAGAATTGCTGTAAAGAGGAAGAAATAACCTTTAATGGACATAAAAAATATCCCATGTCCCTGTTACTCCTTTCTTGTCCTTGGTTTAGGTGGCCAAAGTAGTGATGTAATATAGAATATGAAACGTGTGTGGTCATAACCACATATAAACTGTCTCCCTGCTGTCAGCTGAAGAGAATGCGCGCAAGTGCATTCTCAATGCATCAAATGCGCTGTTAGTTAATATTAACTTAATTGATTCAAAGCACCTCTTACCACTGTGCGCTAAACTCCACGTGTTGCCTTTGATCATTGGAGCCTGCATGTTGACTACCAAGCCAAAATAATGCAAGACTTGTCATTGGCAGCCATCTTTAAATGAATGAATGAATGAAAGGCGTTTTATAACGTGCAAACTTAGCCCCTAAGGGCATCAAGGCGCGATAACAAACAAACAGAAAGTCCAAACTACCAGGTGAAGACCATTATGACCACCGGAAGCAAGGCCTCTAATAGGCCTCTAATAGGCCTGAGAAAAAAGCCAGGTCTTTAAAGATTTCCTGAAGATCATCAGGGAGACCTGACTGGAGAGTTCAGGAGGGAGAGAGTTCCACAGTTTTGGAACTAAGGTGAAAAAAGCTCTACCGCCCCATTTTGCTTTCACAACTCTGGGGACCAAGAGAAAATTCTTAGATGACGAGCGAAGGGTTCTTCTGGGAGTATAAACACACAGAAGGGACCTGATTCCCTCTGAGCCTGAGCCGTGGACAGCACCATGAGCCAGACACAGAAGTTTAAAAGAAATTCTGGAGGGAATCGGAAGCCAGTGGAGATCCCTTCTGGCCAGAGTTGCCGAGGCTAGCCTAGGAAGGTTCAAGACCATCCTGGCCGCAGCGTTCTGCACCATCTGAAGATGGTGGATGGAGCTCTTGTTGATGCCACTATAAAGGGCATTACAATAATCTAGCCTAAATGAGGCTAGCAATAACACGAGCCTCAACAAATCTTGTTGGCCATCTTTAAGTCAGGCAAATACAGTAGACATTAATGAAATAGATAGCTTGGTTGCCATTTCAAAATCAGACAAACTGAAATAGACAGGAAAAATCTAACAATAAAGTGGATATATCGCAACAACTACTGGAAATACTGAAGTAAATATTCAACAAATACTGGAAAATACTAAAAAAAACATTAAAAAAATGTCAGAAGAAGGTGGAAGCTCAACAACTACAATGGCAAACACACAAGTGGAAGATATTTATTCAAGACAAAGAGAATATTTCCAGCATGATTTTCAGGAGACCTTTACGCTTTGACACAATTGATCAACAGATTATTGCTCAGAGGTGGGAAAAGTTGAGAAGGAGATCTGAGCATTTTTTATAAGCACATGTAAAAAATACACTGACGACGAAGCCAAAAGATTTACTACTTAACTTGGTAGGTGATGAAATTGAGGGTCTGATTGTTACATTCCCTGATGCAGATAAAACCCCCCTCAAAGGACTTATGAAATGTCTAAATGAGACATTTGATCCACAAAGAAACTCAGATTTTGAAAAACAATTTTAACATAGCCTATCAACAAGATAATGAAACAATTGATGAATGTGTCACTAAACTAAGAAAGCTGGTTATGTTCTGTGAAATTTGCAAATTCAATAATGAAGAAGCAATTCGACTGATACTTATTCAGTGATGTAATTCAGTAGAATTCAGAAAAAAGTTATTAGAAAATACATATTACCTACAAACAATTCTCTGTGCCGCACATACGGAAGCACAGGCTAAGAAACACCCTTCTAATATGGAACAAGGAAGAATAAAAGCAATGAAACAAGTTAGACAAATGATCAAAAAAAGATAATAAAACTGATATGATCAAAAAAGATAATTAAAATGATAAAACAAATGTTTTGCAGAAAGATAGAAGAACATGCTTCTACAGATGTTGACTACAGTTCCCACATTCAAATACATGTCCGGCATTGGTACAGCAATGTAAAGAATGTGGAAAATTAAACCATTTTGCAAGTGTCTCCAGACTAAAATAAAAAAAAACTGAGATAACATGGAAGAGACAAACCAAATGAACTATCAAACATATTAGACAAAGGGAGAGTGTAGAACGTGATTCTGCAGATGAATTTGAACAATTGGAATGATTATACATAATGACTGTAGGAAGTAAAAGGGAGCAAATTTCCTTGTTAAAAAAGGAAAACATAAAGACAGAGTCTGTTGAGATACTAGTAGGATCTCAGAAAGCCCTTTTGTACTTGACAGTGGAGCAACGTGTGACATCATGTATGTAAATGAATACGACAAGATGCACGAGAAGCCTTCACTTGTCTCTTCTAATGTCAATGTGCTTCAATTGGGAGCCAAAGGTCCTGTTACTTACTTGGGAAAATTTGAACAACATTTTACACATGGAAATGCTTCCCTGAAAGAGGACATGCATGTTTTAAAGGGAACAGTTTCTAGATTCTGCTTATTGAGCAATGTCACTGCTCCAGTGATGAGACTTCTGGCTATGACATTCAATATAACAACAGTACACCCTGTGTTAAAAGAGTTTCTTGTTTTGTTTGAAGGTCTGGTCAAGCTGAAGGATAAAACCATTACTCTGCATATACATGAAACTGTGAAACCTGTCGCACAAATGTATAGGAGAGTTCCAATTCACTTTCAAGACAAAGTGGAAGCAGAGATAAATTCACTGATTAGGCACAACATCATTGAGCCAGCAGCTGTTCTTACGCCTTGGGTGTCCCCGATAGTAGTTGTGCCTAAAAAGAATACAGACCAAATTTAAGCTAGTGTAGATATGAGGGTAACAAGTAAAGTACCACTGTTAGAGGAATAACAGTATCCCCATCTAGCACTCCGTTGGGAAAGTATCCCTGGTAGTATTCACAAGTGAACTAAGTCCATAGACTTTAAATCGATTTTTAATCAAATATAATTCTTGAACCTTGTTACATCACAGAGGTTTCTTCAATGCTGTAACTGTTATGTGCATTCAAAGTTAAGATGCAGTCAATTTGAAATCCATATATAGTTTTGTCATAAGGGTGTTCATTCCCAATGCTTTTCGGGACTGGTGGTCCCTTCATCAGGGAAAGCCCTTCATCTGTGGAGTAAAGTGAAAGGAGTGTCACCCTCTCCACTCGTTAGCACGCATGTTAAACAAAATGACACGAACATCATAGGAAAATACTGTCTAGAAAAATAAATATGTTTCAAAAGAGATAGATTCACGTACCAAATGGAAGGTTAGGAACAGAAAAACACGGGTATATGACGCTTGTCTCATCGTGTAGATAGAGCATGCTGGAAGAATAAAAGGTGAAGTGAAAACGACGATAATGAAAAGTGCACCAACGATATGACATGCCGAAGTTATTCAAATGTGCTACCCTAGTGACCCATAGAATAACTAAAACCGTCAAGACGTCCAACACACAATGTTGGATGGTGAGGAGTGCTGCCGAAGGTAAAGAAAAAGTATGTGCGGGTAACATTTCATGCAAAATAGTGTGTCACGAGACAAAAGGCATAACGCGTGTATACAGTGTGAAAGCTGAAGGTACACAAAGTCACTCCTTACCGATCGGTATAGTCAGACAGTGTATTGCGGCTCTCCGTAATCTGAATACTGCATCAACAGTGAAGTGGTGCTCACCCGGTGAGTAGCCACCATAATTAAAGATAAAGAAAAGTAAAAACGGAAGTGTAAAACGCTAAACAGGAAGAAGAGAATCTATGTGACAGTAGCGGTCATCTTAGAGTAGTAAAAATCAAGGGAAATAGAATGAATATAACTCTGAAAAAATCAGTATGAGCCATGCAAAAACCAAATAGACAATATCAATTTACCGAACAATAAGCAAAAGTTAGCAAAAAGCTGTTGTTTGAGAAAGAACAATGAAACAACACCATTAAAGAAAACAACTACATTCTAAGTGTTCATTCAGCGCCTTCGGCTGGCAGGAATCCAATTTTTTTTATCCAGTATAGTTCACGTTGTAAGAGTTTTTTCCTGTTGTCTGTGCCCTCCTTCATAGGGACGATCTCCAAAACCAAGAATTTTAATTGGCTCACATTATGTTTGTGTGTGGAAAAATGTGCAGAGACTGGAGCTTTCCCAACTCGATTTCTTATGGTACTTTTATGTTCGGTTAACCAAGTTTTTATTTTTTGTCAGTTTTCCCTACATAAATGAGCCCACACGGGCACTTCAGCAGATAGATAAGATTTTTTGAGTCGCAAGTGGCATTAGTAAACAATTTAATGGGTGTGTACCCCTGGTGGGATGGGTTATGCTGGACCCTCGAATTATGTTATTGCAATATCCACAGTTCATGCAAGGTATAGTTCCTTTATAAGTGGTTCCTTTGGATTGTAGTACTGTATCTAACAATTCTTTGATGTTTCTTGTATGTTGATATGCAAACAGTAGAGTGTGGTCGAAAATACCTTAAATCAGGTTATTTTTGTATCATAGGCCAATGTTTTAGTAAGATTTTTTAAATCCGGTAGCTTCTAGTAGAAAATTTAGATACAAACACTGGTCTGTTGCTGGTTTTGTCTTGTGTTTTTAAAGTTAGTAAATCTTTACAATCGATTTTATCCGCTCTCTCAGCTGCTGACTCGAGAATTCGAACTGGATATTTTCTAGCTTTGAACCTGGTTAAAATCTTGACTTTGTTGTTTTCGTACAACTCAGGTTTCGAGGAAATTAATTTGATCCTCAACACTTGCGAGTAGGGTAAATGTCTTTTCAAAGCCATCTGGTGACAACTATTAAAATGTAAGGTGTTATTTCTATCAGTCTTGGCAGATAACAAGAACATCTAAGTATGTGATCCTTTCTGTACTATTGGAATGAGTGAATTGGATGTGGTCATCAATATTGTTGATATATTCAATGAATTCTTGCACTTCGTCGGGAGGACCCTCCCATATAAGAAATATATCATCGATGTAACGCCAATATTTCAACATTTTCTTGGACCATCGAGGATTAGATACTATGTTGTCTTTCTCAAGCCGGTGCATGAACAGGTTTGCGTAGCTGGGGGCTGCGCAATTGCCCATAGAAGTGCCGGACAGTTGTAAAAAAAATTCATAATTCCGTTGAAAATAACTGTGATATAAAGTAAATTGAAGCCGTTCTAACAAAAAGATTTTGTGGTGTTGTTTCATGTCGTGGTCAACAAGAAATGACTCAATCGCTTCCATACCTCTGTCATGAGGAATTGATGTGTATAGTGAGCATACATCGATGGTACACAATGTGATCAAAATTTCAACATCCTATGATATGTCATTTAATTTGTTTAAGAAATCAGTGGTGTCTCGTAATTATGTAGTCATCTGTTTGACAATCGGTTGTAAATGCCTGTCGAGGTACTTGCCGGTGGGTTCATGGATTGAATTCTTTGTAGAGACAATGGGATGAAACGCAGGTTTGTGCAAATTTTTATGGACCTGCGGTAACATATATAGATGGGGGCTCTTGGGATGGTCCTGGATCAGATATCTGCACTCTTTCTCAGTGATTACACCATTCGAATGGGCTTTGTCAATTAAGGTACCAAACACAGCAATCGAGAGGGAAAGGCACCCAGGACCATTCTGGAATCATATGATTGACATCTTAAATGGTGCAAAGGTCTTTTCAAAACTAGTCCAAAAACATAGCAGAATTATGCTCCTTCCTAGGAATGGCTAGTTATTGCTTTTGCTACATCAAGAACTATACCACTGGCAGCTCTCCTATAAGACAGTTAACAATATGAATTTAAGAGAATTAAAGAAGATATAGCATCAGCAGCAACCTTAAAATACTTTGACACAGAATTGCATACTTAGCTAATAGTAGACGTGAGTCCTGTGGGATTAGATGTCATTCTTGTGCAACACAAACCTGGAACGGAAACTCCTAGATATGTGAAAAAGCCTGACTGATATAGGACAAAAAATTACTCGTAGCCTGAGAAAGAAAGTTTAGCTGTGGCATGGGCTTGTGTGTATTACCATTAATGTTTATTTGGAAAACCTCTGGTAATAGTCACAGATCATCAAGCACCGATGACTATTTTTGGGACTCCAAAAGCAAAGAGACCTTTTCGCATTGAGGGATGGGGTCTGAGGTTACAGGTTTAGGATTTAAAAGTCATTCAGCCGTTTACTTGTCCAGACATCCAATTGACATGAATGAGAAACGATATAATGAAGTTGAGAAATATGTGCATTTTATAATCAAAGCAATAATTCCTGAAACAATTTCAGAACGGGAGTTAATTCATGAATCTACCAATGATAACACTTTTGAAGAAATAAAACGTATAACAACTTCAAACAAGTGGAAGCACATACATTCTATGACAAATTTTCAACCTGGTATAAACAAAAGGATATACTTGTGTTTAAAAATGTACAGACTGAACTAAACTGAGCTAACAATAACTACATCTGAAATTTTCCTAAGAGGTAACAGAATAGTTATTCTGCATACATTACAGAAACGTGTAATTGATGTGGCACATTAAAGTCTACTTCTTTCTCGAACTGGACGGCTTCAGACAGATGATATATAAGGGAAGATTACCGACAATTTGGCCATTATACTTACCAGTGAAGGAGTACAGGTTAGTCCTCCGGTGTTTGAGACTGCCACCTTGTTAGAAGCCTTCCAATATACAGCTTTAAATATATCTCTTTAAATATATAATTCTAACAACCCAGGGATTACACCCATTTTTATATGTTTTCATGAACATACTGTGAAGGCGGCCGTGACACTAGTCTTTCCTTCTATTTTGTTTCCATTATACAGGGACTTATCAAGGTCCTAGGAGATTTTACATGCCACTCTACAGTTTAGAAAAATATACAGTAAATAAGGTCAGTCTTCTCGAGTCAAGATATTTTTTATGTGTTTTTGAGCCATTGATCTGGTCCTAACCACAAGAATTACAGTTTGCATTTACAACCAAACCAACCTCCTCTGTCTACTTGCATTTGGCATTTGGACCTGACGATTTTGCCTAGAATGTAACCCACTTCTATTTTTATGTATGGGGTCGGCACTACTAGCACCCCAAAATAAATGTAAGATATTACCTAAACAAATAGACTTGATGGCCAATACTAGGCACAGGAGTTTTTTTATGAACTTTTTTTCGCGTTTACTTTCTTTTTTAGCACTTCTTGGATCACCTCACTCTTTGGACTTGAATTGAAAGGACTACTGTGCGAGACGGAGCATTTTTCATCTCACTGTAACAGGATGAGTTTAATTCCAGTTTGTAAGCATTTTTCCTTAGTTTTTCAAGACCCCGCAGGTTTTGGCCACAGGGACACTGTATTTTACTCACTTGTTTTATTTCTCTCTCTGTTTCTGTATGAAACAGCCAAGACTGTTCAACATGAGGCCGTTATATGATTGCCCTTCTTACACAATATACCCGTCACATCTATTTGCGATTGACAACCTTGGAACCTTTTTTAAGGTTAGACAACCTATTTACATTATTTCATGTTCTATTTTCACAGTTGGTGTCACATTTTTTTACTAATTTTTTCAAACAACGTATCTGGAAAAATGCATGCGAGGGCTCAATCTTTTGCACTTTTATTGCATGCCTACGGCTTTATACTGCACGTGGAACACACATATGGCACTTATGGCTCATTTTCTCTATATCTGGTATTTCCTTGCTTTGGCTTTTTTGTGGACGTTCTTTTTGGACACTTGTTATGGCTGGTACCCACCATGTGCTTTACAATCTATTTCTTTGACAAACAGTCATCTGTTCCTCAATATATGTCCTTTACTGTTATACATCCTTGAAAAAGTCACTCTGTGATGAAAAACTTATCGCTTGTTACCAACACACCGAAAATTGGACGGGCTTAGCCTGTTCATCACTATATTGAGGCTCTCATCACTGTTTTGAAAACTGGAAGGATGTAACTTGTTTATCTTTGGATTGTAAATTTGTAAGATAGAACATTGGAAAGAGACTCTAATTGAGAATTTTTGAATGACGCTTCATTAGCAATAAAGAAAACTTCTTGTTTCAAGAAATTTGTTTGGGGACACATTATTACCTATTTTGGTTTACATTCTAACTTGAAGTGCTGGCATATTCCTTCTGTACATATTCGGCACATTGGGCTTCGTCCTGTGTACACTCACACTTTGGCTAGTAGGGTGTGCAATTACCTGTGTGGCACCATCTTTTTCACTAACTCTTTGTATTTACTTAGCGTGTATTATATACCCACTAAATTGTATTTCTTCAATATGAGGTGCGCTTTCTTTTCCACTACTACCCTCTTTTGTTTCACTCTTTAAAAAAAATGCCTACAACTCGTACTGCCTTTTGTCTTATGTAGCATTTTCCATACACTGATTTAATCATGTATTACTCATTGTCTCTATGTGTGTGTGATGTAAAGTTCTGTGACACCCTACACTGGTATGAGATGCTCAATAAAACAAATGAAATACATATGAGAAAGGGGTTATGGAGAGATGAGGTGCACTGGTGGTGGGGAATCATTAAAGGGCCCCAACAAAGATTGTCAAACCCTGATGCACTGTGAAGCCATCAGTTACTATGCTTTAAAAGTGATTACAATTATATCTATGGTAAAGAAATGTGCTGTAGAATGCACCATTTTCCTCATATTTTCTTGGGGGGAGAACCCCCAAAATCCTACTTGTAGTGGTCAGGCTTGCTTTCTGTGCTTGCTCGCTACTCAGACTACTGGGGCTAGTCTGCCAAAATATGCAATGGCTGCTTTGGGTTCCTTGTCCGGGCCTGCTTTTAACATTACAAACGTATTGTTCTACGCAGATAAAACAGGGTTGTTAAAATATTGTTGGTGAATTTTGTATCTAGCTTGAAGGCCTTACGAGTATAAAAAAACGATTTTGCTTCCTGATCTAGCTTTTGTATTACTTCAATACTTTTACTAACTTACAATTATTTACATTGGCTAAACACATTTTTTTGCTCTCGAAAAGTTAGTGTACTATTGTAGTTTTCTTCTCAATTTGCCAGTTCTTCCAAAACAATTGGGAAATTTCTCTTTGTTTTGAAAAATACTGAAATGAAAACTAAATTGGCCTTTAGAAGTGGCAATGATGGAAGATCGTTTGCCCCTACCATCTGGTTACTTAGAACATTTGTGAGATGAATGCTAGTGGTAAATATGATATGCCAACTTAATGCTTTATTGTGAATAAACACCTTTTTGTATCACTCATCACTTCTCTCATTGGAAAATATTCTACTAGTTATTGATGATCAATTTACAAAATATGATAAAAATATAAGGAAATAACTGATATTGTCTCAATTAAATATATTGAGGAATGATGGAGAGAAAAACAAAACTTTGCATATAAAATTCAAAATCTGTTATATCTTGCAAAATGATTTTTTGGCAAGGGCCTGAGTTACCTACAGACAACGGTCCATAAAAAAGGCAACATTAGGGTCATACCCCTAGATATATCTTTTGAAGTTCAAGAGTAGTAAGCACTTAGGAATGTCACTTGTAGAGCAGATTCCTCCCCTGTGGAACATACTCAATGCATGGTGAGAGTCCAATTCTTACCCACTCTTCAGGTGTAGCGGCACGTTGTTTTATACTTAGAAGACATTTACCCCGCCCCCTTGAAGCCAAGTCTCTGGAGCTTACTTTTATCCAACATAAATTTCCAGGTTCTTCTGCATGTATTTTGTGTATCCCACTTACTTCACTTATCCATCTAAACTACAGTTGTTAACCTGTTTTTGGTTGCCTCGGTACTCTATGAGTTCTAATTACAAGGCTACATTCTGCCACTATTGTAGTAAAATAACAAAGTTAAATGAGTTGTGTATCTTTCCTGGTTCTTAAACCTTTTTCCTCCTCCTAGGATTGCCTAGAAAATGTATGTGGGGCTCACAGTCTTGTCATTTTGTAAATAGAGCGGATCTTTCCATGTCTTTCCTTCTTCAGCTCCTAGCAAGGCTGCAGCACTAGGATTAACCCCCTTAATCAATGTTTATGTATTCTCCTAAGAAAAACTTTTTACTTTACGGGGCCCTTGCACAAAATCGTTTACAAGTGCAGGAGGTAGTACTACTAGAGTACTTTGTTACGTACTCTTACAGTTACATGCCTTTCTGCATTTCCCGAAACTTCCAACTCAGTATTGGTAAAAATGCAAGGAGGGAAAGTCCTTTGAAGTTTTGCTAACTGCACACTAATACTACCTGAATATTCTCATTGTATTCCCCTTTTAGATGTTTTGGGCCAAATCACAAAGGCATGTAAGAGTACGCAAATGCGCACTACATGAGTACTACTTAAAGGCTTGAAAAAAGTATTTTGAATAGACTACAAAGCGCTCTGTGTTAGCTTAAATCATGCAATATTTTTTCACATTAATTGTATGGAACCAAACAAAATAGTTTGTTTTGTATAGAAATCTGTAGCTGCAAATTTATTGTCATATACATTAATAGTATAAGCACAACCTTACTCTCACTTGGTAAACCCCCCATTGCCCCTGCGTTTGAGTCCCTTCTACATTTTTTGACGGGATTTCTGTAATTTTACAAGTAAAACATGCTTTTCGATTTGCATTGATAATCTAATCCCAAAACGGAGTTTTATTATTTCCTTAATGAATTGGGTGAATAGCTTTCTAAAAGTGATTATATTCTTTGTAGCTTTGCTGTGCAATTGCATTATGTTCCCTGCAGACCATTTCACACTTTAACCTTAAACAAATAACGAAAAAAAGCAGTCTCTCCAAGTTACATTATTAAATCTTCACATTAATGTTTACCTAAATTGCTCCCAAAATCTTAGGACTAGAACTAGAGTGTTAAAACTTGAGAAGGCAGTCGATTATTTTCAAGGTGCTATTCTCTGGGGGATCTGCTCACTTTTTGTGTTAAAATTTAATTTTATGCTTCAGTTAGTTTAGAATTCATGGGCTTTGTTTTCAATGCTATTTGTTTTTTTAGTGTGTAACATAATTTATCTGGCAGTAATGTGAATGTCATTTATCGGACTGCACAAACCTACTGAGTAAAACATTTTAAGAACTTTTTGGAATAGATAAAAACCTGTTCCTTTTGACGATTATCTGTTTTTCCAAAATACAAAGTATTTAGTGTTAATTTTGTCTTTGTTACTTGTCAAAGATAAAACTTTCCAACAGTAGGCAATTATTCTGAAGTCGAAAGACGTGGCTGCCATATCTATACCATCAAAATCCATGGAGGGAGGTCATACAGCAATCCTCCTACTGCCATCGAGCTTTAAAGGTGTGGGGACAGTGAGCCTGTTCTGTATGTGGTTAGATATTGTATAGCTATTGAAGCGAACCATCCGTCCTCTACCATACAATGTTACAGGCAGCTATCCTGAGGGCGCGCGCAGCTTAAATAAAGGTGCTCTTACTGCTTGTGGTTAGAAGATGCCACGACCAGTAACAATGTCCTGCCGCTGCGTGTTCCTTGGTGCAAGGCTGTAGGCCTCGTTCAGGCTGACCCCCATGGACAACCTGACGGGGACTGCACTTTCCTACCTGTATAGATCGATGACCAATACCGAACAAAGAGTGTTTTCAGAATGGTTCAATATAGTGATTTGCTGCATGCGAAGGTATCATTTTGTTGACAAGCAGAATGTATCCACAATGTACTAAGTCGCACGTTGTGTGACGACTGGATGTGGCTCTTTGACACACTGTTTGGTTTGGGCTTGGTACATTGTATGAGGGACTTAGACAGAACATTCACTACTTAGGGCCTGATTATGAGTTGAGGTGTCATTTATCGCCCCCGATATTACTACTTCGTTATTTATCTAGTGCGATAAATAACACCTCTAATGAATGCATGGGAAATCAAATGAGACTTTTGGTGTGTAATGCATCAAAATCCTCATAATATGGGAAATACCGTACACCTTTCCCTTGTTAAGTTTTGGCAGGTTTGATCTGCCTAAATGTAACGAAGCTTGAGGTATTTAATGATTCTGATAATCATGGATGTGTTAAATTATGTAATTTCAACCCATGTGTAAACGGGGGTCTCCGCACAGGCCGGAATATATCATGTTACTCATAATCAGGCCCTTAGTGGCAGAGTTGGGTGTCTGTGTAGCTAGATGTTTCTTACGGCCCACACAAAGTATTATTTTACATATTCACAATCAGACTAAATCATGGTTTGGTGGAGGGGCCAGGCTTCCTGCAGTGTTTCAAAACTATTTAAGGACCTTGGCATTGGACGTTGTTTACATCCCTCTTTAATGCAGTTTAATATTTAAAGTGGCCAATGCTTATTTTTAAAAGAAACAAATCTTGTGCCCGAAGCTCTGCTCAGAAGCCTGTGGCTGGTGCAATTAAATGTCAGCGGGCCGAATACGGGCCGAATAGGAAAGCCGGTATTCTTAAATGCACCTAATGCCTCTTTTTTAATCAACTACTTAACACTCCCTGCTTCTTTATAGCTCTCTCTCGAAGGCTCTTGTTTTCTCAGTTTGTTATGGTTTTACTGTCTTTCTCTTACTAAGTCTTTCTGATATGTGTGTTGTTCCCTCTCTTGCGCCTACAAAATATCTGATCTGGAAAAATAAGTGCTGTTCCCCAAAAATAGGCGCTCGTGGCTCCCACCGGTTCAAATTAGGCAGCGAATGTGCCATGGTTAAAATGGACCAACCTTTATGAGAGCATTGTATTTTCTAATTTACATTTCGCTCCATGACGATTCATTGATGTGGCCCTCTTTGTTGGCATCCTCCACATGTGCACTCATTGACTATAGGATTGAGGTATGTTGAGTAATGCGAATGGGTGTTGCTTGTGATAGTATATTATTGCTTCATGAAATTGAATCGCATTTCTCTACTCTGACCACTTAGGTTTTGTAACGGACAGCAGTTCTGTCTTGAAGAGACCCATTTTGTTCTTAGTTTGGGTCGGAATATTGGCACTAGCTCTGGGATTGTCCTTCAAGGAATTGATTGGCAATAAGGAACATTAGTCAGATTGAACTTTGCATTTTACAAGGGCCATCCCTGCTAACCAAGGAGATAATATGAGCACAATTCTGGACTTTGAAAGGTTTCATTTGCTTTGTTTATGAGAATAGAGTGAGTCAAGTACAAGTACTGGTGCTCGTGAAAGGATCATATCTGTACGTTAATGAGAACACTGACATCTTTTTCTGATTCATATGCTATACCCTGGTTCCAGAAGTGAATTACTACATAAATCCTGAGGCTACGCACAGAGAAGAGAGCTGCAGAGTCCCAACTAAAAGGTGCAATTTGCTGAGCTTGTTCTGGGGGTTACATTATTGATTCCCTGTTGGCTGCTGCATAAAAACTGACTGGTGGCAGCCCTGAGTTGAAGACATGCTATAGTGGATTACTTTGGCCTCTTAGGGCAGAACGTCAGCAAGCAACATGATCACCTATTGATGAAGCAAGATGATTGTTTGCTGCTGTTTGTCACCTCAGCCTAGGCATTGGTGACTGAATATAAGTCCTGTCTGGACACCTACAGTAGGGCCCCAGTTGGGAGGAGAAAGACTGGCTAGCCAACAAGGGAGTCATGACTTTAAAACTGGGTGCGTTGACCAGCGCTAAGGAAGCCTGTTGAGTAAAGAAAGAAGTACCTCCTGAAGCTAAATCCTTGCCACTGCAGTGGATTCCTGCATGCAGCATGATCAGCGTGCAGCATTGGTGAAGGGACATAATGTACCAGCAGCCATTGGAGGGGTGGTGAGGGGACTATGAGGGAGCCAGGTGCTACATCTGCACCTTATGGCTATCGGTGCCTAATTCTGCTGCCTGCACATTGCTGTACCTGAGTGGTAACACCCATTGAACAATTGCAGCCTCAGTGTTGAGCCTGTGTTGAGCATTGCAAGACACAAGGTATGGGATGGTCTCTGGATCCCACCTTGGCATTTGGCAGAATATATCCTAGTAGAGGCACCATATCATAAAGAGCAAGTTTGTCAACATCCCATCTTCAGCTACCTGTGCATCTCAAGTCTACATTGTACTTCTGATTTACTGTCTGGGGGAACTTGCACAGTGGTCGATTTTGACACAATCAAACAACTAGCCATAGGCTGATCTACCTTATACAGATAAAATCTACATATCTCAAAGTGGATAGATGCCTAAGCCATGAAGAGACTATTAGATGAGATAAGGGATTCAGAATTTAGTGGAAAAGCATACTTGCTAAATATGACTTACTCGCTATTCCCCCACTGGATCTGACTAGATTCTCGAATTAAACCCAAGCCCAAATGGACCACCACCAAATGAGAATTGTCACTCCTAAAAGTGCTTTTGGCATTACAAGAAACAAGGACTGTTCCTGAGCAAAAGGGGGGCACAATGGCCATAGACATGCATTTATTAAGAGTGGACGTCAAAAAACTGTCTAAACATGTGAGTATAGTGGGGAAAAGCACACAACAGCCATACATCCATATGAAAACAGTCAATTAGACTATCCCACACCAGACGTGTGAGTCCCAGTTCCTTGCGGCAAAAGTGGAAGATGCAAGTGGCTGCTCCCGGTGCAATATACTTTGCATTGTCAGGGTTTCGGTCAAAGAGGAAGGCCCTAGTGCGGAGCTCTTTGTCAAAGACTTCATGTACTCAAATGGAAGAGGTGCTCTGCTTTGTTCTCTGTGGAGTCCCACAGAACACTGCCCTCTTTCCCAAAGTCTAGTGCTCTCCATATATATAATGGCACACTGCTTTATGGACAAGGAGAGATATAGTCTTTCAATCAGTGAGAACAATTGTCCCTTTATAATACAGCAATCCAGGAAATCAATTATTTCCAAATGTTATCCAGGCGGTGCAGCAGCATTTGATGAGGTCAAGAAAGCACTGCAAGAGGTAAAGCAATAAAATACATGATGTTTTTTCCAGCTAGACGGAGTGTACTTCTGAATGGATGCTTCCAGCATTTCGACTTACCTGGAGACATATGCACCTGGCTGGAAGACTAATACTAGAGGGATGGATGAGCTTCGCTGGCAAGGCTGCCCTCTGCACCAGAGTTTGTTAAGAGACAGGAACCCTTTTCTCCCCCTTAGTGACAAAGCTGGAACATGGTCATCAGCTGCAAAATAAGCAACTTCCAGACTGACATAAGGGAGACTGGGCCCTCTTTATTGCTTTTGAGGTGAAACCAAGAGAGATACCAAGAATAAAGGCTGCTGATATCTACAGTGGAGATTGAAACATTTTGATAGACAATCAGGTTGAGTCTAATTCTCAAATGGGGCTATATATGACTACGGGTTCTCAGTGTCACTTTTGCGGGAAATACTCTTTCTTTGAGGAACATGGCTTAATGTCATAGACAGGACCCAAGGATTAAAACAAAAGGTGAGATATGGCCTCGCACACTGACGGGGATGTCATGCTTGATCATCAGCCACCCACACTTGCCAGAGAATCCTCTAGTGGTGGGCCTGGCTCTCTGAATTCACAAAGAGTACTTTTTAGGTCTCGCCTAAGCCATCGTGTTAGCGATGCTTTGGCGAGATATTAAGTAGGGACCTTCAAAAATGCTCCCAAAGGCTTTTCCAGGCGGATTGCCTACAGTGCATGTGTGCGGGCACGTGCATATCACACACCATTTGGCAGCCTGTGAGCCTCTATCCGCACTCATGCTGGTTTACTTGCAGCTGGCATCAGACTTCAAAGGATTCCGCTCCCCCGCCCCCGCCGTTTCTGGCTTTGCACGCTGAAGGCTGTCATGCCCAAGATCACACCGGCTGTCAGTTGCTGCAGCAGTGTCTTTCACTTTCACAGCCGGCCGCTTCGATGTTGTATTGTTTACCGTGTGCTAGAGCCTGTAATAAACAGCAGCAGCTGGCAGGCACCATAAGGGGCAGAGCGGCGCACACAAATAAACTTTGTTTATTCACACACTATTTGCCATTCGCTGCAGTTTACCCTAACGTTATATACTTTGAGCTAGAATATGCCAACCAGTTTTACAAATATTACCGACTACAACATACCACTCAGTGCCACATAATTACACTGCACTCAATGCAACATACACTCCAAATACCACTCAGTGCCACATAATCACATGTCACATAACTACACTGCACTCACTGCAACATACACTCCAATTACCACTCAGTGCCACATAGTTACGTGCCACATAATTACGCTGCACTCAATGCAACATACACTCCAAATACCACTCAGTGCCACATAGTTACACACCACATAATTACACTGCACTCCACGCAACATACACTCCGAATACCACTCAGTGCCACATAGTTACACGCCACATAATTACACTGCACTCAATGCAACATACACTCCTAATACCACTCAGATCCACATAATTACACACCACATAATTACACTGCGCTCAATGCAACATACACTCCACATACCACTCAGTGCCACATAATTACACGCCACATAATTACACTGCACTCAACGCAACTTACACTCCAGCTACCACTCAGTGCCACATAATTACATGCCACATAATTACACTGCGCTCAATGCAACGTACACTCCAAATACCAATCAGTGCCACATAATTACATGCCACATAACTATACTGCACTCAACGCAACATACACTCCAAATACCACTCAGTGCCACATAGTTACACGCCACATAATTACACTGCACTCAATGCAACATACACTCCAAATACCACTCAGTGCCACATAATTACACGCCACATAATTACACTGCACTCAATGCAACATATACTCCAAATACCACTCAGTGCCACATAATTAGACGCCACATAATTACACTGCACTCAATGCAACATACACTCTAAACACCACTCAGTGCACATAATTACAGGCCACATAATTACACTGCACTCAATGCAACATACACTCTAAATACCACTCAGTGCCACATAATTAGACGCCACATAATTACACTGCACTCAATGCAACATGCACTCTAAACACCACTCAGTGCCACATAATTACAGGCCACATAATTACACTGCACTCAATGCAACATACACTCCAAATACCACTCAATGCCCCATAGTTATATGCCACATATTTACACTGCACTCAATGCAACATACACTCCAAAT